>NW_024465208.1:0-41669 GCF_017591425.1 Ochotona curzoniae | reverse complement strand
TTGCAGTATGTATCATGTAGATCCCTTACATTTTCAGTATTACTTTTGAGCAAATATCATATAATTTTGCAATATAAATTACATGGATACCTTCAGTGATAAATGGAATTTTCAAACACTTTGATTTGCAGAAAGAAACTATGTTTCTCCATCTGGGAGATGTCTATGATTTTTCAAATAAGTACGTACATTTTAGAAACAAAGAAAGAAACTATACATCCAGCAATGAAAAGGCAAATTAAAAAGAGGAAAACATCTGAGCAGCTACCCAATTACAAGATTTGCAGCTTTCCAGAAAAGACACAAAACAACACTCAACAGCATTTCTTAAGGAGAAGATACAGAGAAAATGCAGCAGTACTGCACACCAATGAAAACAGCCAAGAGCATTGATAACATGGACAATGGCAGAGAGTCCAGCATTCTATTTTAGCAATGTTGGGAACAGTCTCACCAAGAGTACATCTTTGTTTTGGAAGTAGACATGTACACAGCTTAGTATCTTCACATCTCAGTACATTAGTCTCTATCACACAGTTATTGTACATCCCCATAATACAAAAGCCACAAAATAAGGTCAACAGCAGGAAATAAAACAAAAATTAACTGTAACATGAAGGTAAATACCATAGTCCTGAACGATCAAAGTGCCATTGAAGCAATGAAAAATAAACTCAAAAATCTGCTTGAAGGCAATGATGCTACTGTGTAATAGAGTCGGTGAAGAAATTAGTAAGGGAATATAAATACTTCGTTTGAATGAATGAAAATTAAAACAAAAATACCTGACACATAACACAGACAGTATATTAAAGGGATATTGATCTTATAATCTATGTGGTTTGTCTGTTGAGGTTGAATTATTTCACTGAGTATAATGGTCTCTAGTTGGGTCCATATTGTCACAAAGGGGAGGATTTCATTCTTTTTAGTGGTTGAGTGGTGTTCCATTGAGTAGATGTAGCACAGTTTCTATTAGTTCTATTGAAAAAAGAAAATACGAACCAAGTACAAACAGACTTTTATTATGCAAAGAGATGTCAGTTCCTGGGCCTATGGTGTGCAGTGGAGGAATGGATAGGAGAAGAGAGGACTGCAAGTGGGAAAGACCAGAAGGGTAGTTTAGACAAAGGTCTTCTACACCCTCTGACAAGGGTGCTGGCATCAGCTCTGCTTGGGCTCTGATAGGAGAGAGAATGTTGGCTTTTGTGCATCATCAGCCTGTACATGGAATTGGCAGCATTTGGGGAGTGCCAGATCTCTGACTGAGTTGACGGTGTTGTCCACCCATTTTCTGTAACCACAATAACCATCATTTTCTTGTGTGCTCCTCTATGGATGGGCATCTATGCTGTTCCTATGTCATTGGTATTGTATATTGTGCTGCTGTTACATAGGAATACTGATTCCCTTCTCACATGCAGATTTCATTTCTTTTGGATATATTCCCATCAGTGGGCTAGCTGGGTCATATGGCAGGTCCATTTTTACTTTTCTTAGCAATCTCCATGCTGACATCCATAGTGGTCATACTAGCCTATTCCCAAACCAGTCGGGAATGAGTGTTGGGGACACTGACCATTTCTTGCCCTGTGACTGGACCTTTGCCTTGATTGGTGTGCCTTGGTTATCTTTAAGCTGATTGGACAAGTTTGACAAATAAGCAGGGAGCTTGGCGGGGGTGGGGGTCAGCCTAACGGACTTAATGGTCATAACGGTTTTTAACAGAGGAGCAGAACAAAGCAAATCGGAGACTCTGACCCAAGTGTCAGGTAATTTCTTCCTTCGGACAGGAGGACCCCGATAATTGTGCTGTGACTCAGATACAAGAATACTGGCGCTTTTGTTTGGATAGAAGTCAGCTGGTGAATGCCAGGAAGGTAAGCTGAGCAGATCGCTCAGGGAGCTGCTTCCAGAGGGAATTAATTTACAACTGAGACTTTTGCTCTGGAAACTGCTATAGCAGGGGGGATGCGCACTTCAACTTCAAGCGTTAACAATAATTCAAGTTCGCAGGGTAGTGACCATTAAAGCGCAGGCCTAGCAACCCTTCAGGCTAGTGGTCTAGCAGCCATTCAGAATCATTCAGGTTCACTCACGATCGTGTTTACTGCCCACTCACGATCGTGTTTATCGCCCACTCACAATCGCTTTTACCGCCCATTTACAATAGCGTTTACAGCCCATTCACGATCCATCATGTTTATGGCCCATTCAGGTTTGAAGTCTAGTGCCCATTGAAGTTTGTGGTTAAGGATCACACAATTTCGTGATTTAATGATCAGTCAAGTTTGCAGGTTAGCAAGGATCTGAGTTGTGTTAGAAACATGGACAATTTAACTTATTCAATGCAGGAAGAAGCTTCCTTGAAAGGTGGAGATAGCAGTGAAGAATACTCAGACTCAGGCAGTCAGGCGGGGCCTCTGGCGAGGATATTGATGAACTCGCGCAGAAACTAAAGACCACTTCAATGCAATCAAAAAGTTTGTCTGGCAGCTGCCTCCCCCTCTAGAAGACCTTCCACTCACGCCAACTGTGCCGCCTTGGCAATGCAAGGAGCAAAAGGGAGATTCTGTAAGTGACCCCTGCCTCAGGGTGCAAGTTCATGGCGCAATTTTGCCAAGGCAGAGAAAGTGTTTCCAGTTACAAAGGATAGAGCACAAAATCCCCCAGTTCGCTGCTGGGTCTCACTTGATTTCAATGTTAATGATTTCAAGTTATTTAAAAATTTAAAGACCGCTGTTGATTCCGATATTATTCATGCCCCCTTCACCCTCTCAGTGCTGGAACAGATAGCAGGCTCGGCATTGACCCCGATGATTGGAAAAAATTTAGCTAAAGCCATCAAGTCCCCTGGACAATATTTGGTCTGGCGGTCAGCCTGCCGCGAGTTAGCACTAGACACTGCACGCCGTAATGCCCTAGCAGGCAATCCTGCATGGGACGTAGAAGTACTCCTTGGGGAAGGTGCTTAAGCAGGACAAAAAAACCAAATAGATTATCCCAAGCCTGTTTATGCCCAGGTAGCCACCATAGGGCATAATGCTTGGAGGGCCCTTCATAGCAAAGGTGATCTGTGCTTTTATATATCTAAAGTGACCCAAGGGCCTAATGAGCCCTATGCAGACTTTGTGAGCCGCCTCATGGAGGTTGCATGAAAATTGTTTCCTAATGTAGAACAAGCTATGCCATTAGCGAAGCAATTGGCCTATGAAAATGCTAATAAATGGTGCCATGAAGCCATACACCCTTGAAAGCATAAGGACTTGGATACATGGATTAAAATCTGTAGAGATGTGCATGATCAAGTTACAGCTGGAGTTATACAGGCAAGGGAACAGGCTAAAGTGATAATGAATGCTATGAAACAGGAGAAGGGGTTTAAAGGGCTTGATCAGATATGCTTCAGATGCAGTAAACTGGGGCACTTAAAAAGACACTGCTGCCAAAGAGAGCCCACTCATCCTCCTCCTCAGCCTCGGCTATGCCCGAGATGTAGGAAGGGGAATCACTGGGCTAATGAGTGTCGCTCAGTGCGAGATATTTCTGGCCACCCCCTGGAAGGGAACTTTAAGCCAAAAAACGGGCAGAGAGGCCTAGTATCACAGGGCCCCCACAGAGCATACGGGGTGCACCAGGAGCAGACAGAACAGGCAACCAGGCAATACACGAAGCCATGCCTGGAAGCACAGGATTGGACCTCTGTGCCACCTCCCACATGGTATTAACCCCTGAGATGGGCCCACAGGCACTTGGTACTGATTTTCACAGACCACTTCCTAATGGCACAGTGAGACTGGTGTTTGGACAGAGTTGTAAGACCATGCAGGGCCTGATTGTTCACCCAGGAGTCATTGATTCACATTATACTGGCATTGTCAAAGTTTTGGTTTCTTTGCCAAAGGGAATAACTGTTACAATTCCAGGAGAGCGTATTGCCCAACTGTTAGTCTTAGCTAGCTGTCATGAGAGTTGGCGGAGTCGCCATGCCACCCATAGGGACAAAGGCTTTGGATCCTCTGGAGAAACCTTAGTTAATCTATCTGTCTCCCTCAAGGACCGACCATTGGCCACCCTTATGCTACGTGGCACCCCATTCGAAGGCCTTTTGGACACTGGGGCCGATGTCAGCATTATTAGGCAATCAGATTGGCCAAAAGAATGGCCTCTAAAGCAATCCAATCAAACCTTATGAGGCTTAGGAGTGGCTTGCCAAGCACAACAGAGTGCAGGTGTTATTTCCTGGATGGAACACGAAGGTCACAAAGGGTCCTTTCAGCCTTATGTTTGTGCCATCCCTGTGACCCTATGGGGCCGGGAAGTCTTATGTGCTATGCGACTTTGCTTGAGCAATGAGTACTACCAAACAGGAAGCCAATAAGCATGTAATATCATAGAGAATATGGATTATTCAGGAAAGGGTCTAGGTAAAGAAGAACAAGGAAGAATAGAACCAATCGTGGTTAGACAACACCCAGGAAGGGCAGGGTTGGGTTTTCAGCTGGGGTGAAGGTGCTACAATAACCATTGCAGATTACGTGAGTATCGAATGAGCCCATATGGGTGTCGCAGTGGCCCCTAACCTCTGAAAAGTTAATGGCTGTCCAGGAGTTAGTGTTAGAACAATTATCATTGGGACATATAATGCCTTCGGTATCTGCATGGAATACACCTATCTTTGTTATTAAAAAGAAATCAGGAGAGTGGCGGCTTTTGCATGATCTTCGCACTATAAATGCCACTATGCAAACTATGCGTGCAGTACAACCTGGTGTGCCTTTAGCCACTGTAGTGCCTAGAGAATGGTATCTTATTGTGATTGATATTAAGGATTGCTTTTTTTTCTATACCTCTACATTCACAAGATTCAGAGTGTTTTGCCTTTACTTTGCCTTCTATTAATCATCAAGGCCCAGATCAGAGATACCAATGGGTTGCACTCCCACAAGGTATGATGAATAGTCCTACTATGTGTCAACTATATGTAGCTCAAGCACTGTGCCCTGTAAGATGAAAGTTTTCACGGCTTTGCATATATCATATATGGATGACATTCTTGTGGCAGGAAAGCAGAAAGAAGAAGTGCAGGCTGACTTAGTGTGCTTGAAGCAAGAACTAGCACGGTGGAAATTGCACATTGCCCCTGAGAAGATTCAAGAGGGCCCCAATGTAAACTATCTGGGACTACAGATGACAGTCCGTCAGGTTGCCCCAATACAGGTTAAAATCAGAATGGATGGTTTAAAGACCCTTAATGATTTCCAGCAGGTACTGGGGCATATTAATTGGAACCGACCATATCTTCATATTACCACCAAAGATTTAGAGCCCCTGTTTTCTATACTTCATGGAAACACCACATTAGATTCACCCTGAGACCTTACTTTGGAGAGATGCAAGGCTCTTGAATTAGTCCAGCAAAGACTCCAAGAAGCTCAGGTTGAGCATTGTCATCCTTCACAACGATTGTCTGTTCTGATTATACCTGAAAGTATTCCTGCTATGGCCAGGGAGGGGGGGAGGCTTTAGTCCGGATGTATTTACCCATGCAACCTTCCAAAGTGTTTGCCACCTTCCCTGAACTTATGGGCCAAGTGATTTTTAAAGCAGTGGAGAGAGCCCGAGAAACCTTTGGTGTTTATCCTAGCTTATGTGTTACCCCTTATTCTAGAGAAATAGTTGCCAGTCTATGCCAAACAGTAGATATTTGGGCCATTTTGGTATCCTGCTTTTCTTTGCAATTTGATATGCATTATCCATCCCATCCATGGGTGCAGTTTTGCAAAGAAGTCCCATTGTGCTTTCGCAAGGTGGTTAAGGAGCGGCACATTAGTGGAGCGTGGCTTGCTTTTACAGATGGGGCTAAAGGTGGCACAGGGGCAGTTGTCTTGGATACCCAAATTTTCCCAATTGTGGTTGCTTCCTCTTCTCCACAAACTGCAGAATTGGCCGCCATTGCTTTGGCCTTGTGGCTAGTGCCTGAGCCCCTAAACATTCTTTCTGACAGCTTATCTGTGGTGAAAGCTGTTAAATGCCTTGAGATGGTAGAATATATTTTACCTCGCTCTATGTTGCATGAGGCCCTGTTTCAGTCCGATAATTGTTATTATCCCGGACCAATCCTCTTTATGTGGGCTTTATTCAGGCACATTCCAACTTGCCTGGATCTTTAGCCCAAGGCAATGACAAGGCTGACTCTGCTTCTAGATTCCTCTTAGCATTCTCCGTAGAGGAAGAGGCAAAACACTTTCACCAAAGGTGGCATGTTAGCGCATAAACCTTGGTAAAGCGCTTCCCAATCTCTCAGAATGCTGCCCGCACTATTATTAGACAATGTCAAACTTGTGTCCCATTTTTATCCCAGCCTTGCTTTGGGGTGGATCCCCATGGTCTTATGCCTAATCATATATGGCAGATGGATGTTACCCATGTTCCCAATTTTGGTCGCCTTTCTTTTGTTCATGTCTCTATTGATACCTGCTCTGGGGTCCTTTATGCCTCAGCTCATACAGGGGAAAAGGTTCAAGATGTTATATCTCATTGCCTTCAGGCTTTTGCAGCCTGGGGAGTCCCACGGTGTTATAAGACTGATAATGGACCTGCCCATACAGCCAAAGCATTTGATAAAATTTGTTCTGAATTTGCGATTAAACACTCCACTGGCATCCCATATAATCACACAGGCCAGGCTGTGGTAGAGCGTGCCCATGCAACTCTCAAAGCATTATTAATAAAACAAAAAGGGGGAATAGGAGCCACCCTTAATCCCAATAGTCCTAAACATTAATTGGCTTTAGTTACTTATATTTTCAAATTTTTGATTTTGGATATGGATGGCCATTCTGATGCCAAACACCACTCTGTTGGCGCAGGCCCCTGCAAAGATTGGGTGATGTGGAAGGATGTTTTAACAAAACAATGGATGTGCCCATATCCTGTCTTACGACAGATGCGATGAGCAGTTTGTGTTTTTCCACAGGATTCTGACGGACCAGTGTGGGTGCCAGAACGTTTGACGCGAGTGATAAGAAAGCCGGAGTAAGATGAACCTGTGGACGTGGTGGATGCTGACCAGCCTGATGTTCATTCAGATCAGAGAGGAGACAGCCAGAATCTCCAGCTAAAACTGCACCATAAAAGGAGTGCAGCAAATATTGTCTCGCTGTCTAGGGCCTTGGAAATGGCCCCCAGAATGGACTGCTGTCGAAGTACTGTGACTCCTAGAAGAGTAGCACCTGATCTTGCTGTGACCAATTGATTTCCTACCTGTTCAAATTCTGCCTTTGTGGGGTATAACTATACATGTGGTAACTTTGTTCAATCTGTTTCTGCTAAGTCTTGGAATGTCTGGTCTTGCACTAAGTCTTGCACTAGTATGGGTGGGTGTTCAGATATATCAGCTTTTACATTTATTGATTAGGTAGTGATAAGAAATTGTAAGTCTAATAGTAATAGTTCTAGAATATGGGAAGAAAATGTTAAAGTTAATTGCAGTTGTGATGTTATCTATAATGCTATTTATGTTTATGCACAAGCTCTATTTATGTTTATTGTTTCCATGAGTGCTAATGTTACCCTTTTGAATTGCTCTGTAGTTATATGAGGCCTTAACTAATGTTGGAATGGCTCTGGCACTGCAGTGCTGGTACGCATTCCACACTTATGTCCATCATGTGTCGACCTCCTGTGTGCTTAGTCTACCTGGAATGTGTGTCACTCCCTCCATTGTCACCAATGGTTCCTGAGCATTGAATTTGTCCAGAGAGTTATCCGCTATGCTATCCCCTAGTGGAAGCTGGTCCATACGATTTGATAATTTGACATAGGAAGTAAGATCCCAAATTAAAGCCAGAAATAGCACAAAAGTAGAGATTGCTACGGTAGAGCAATTGACAAATTGGATACTAAAGGATTTTTCCTTTGCACACCAATGTGCCGGAATAGTAGCCTTGGGTCTTATCTTATTAATTCTAATTTTTGGGGTCTGTGGATGCTTCATCCTTGAGCACAGCGTCAACAGCCGTAATAGCAGCTGCTAGTGCAAGCTGTGCTTGCTCTTCACAACAGAGAATCTCCAAAAGTCTGGCTAGGCATACTGGACCGGTAGCCAGAGACGGGTAAGTATCCGATATGGCTTCACCAACCTAAGACAGGTGCCACATTCCTAGCCACATGGTTAGCCCATGACAGGTTAGGGGAGCCCGAACTCGGAACACCTAAGACAGGCACTGTCCCTTGCTTAATAAAACAAGAAGGGAGAGCTGTAGGGGGCACTAACCATTTCCTGCCCTGTGATTGGCCCATTGCCCTGATTGGTGTGCCTTGGTTATCTTTAAGCTGATTGCTCAGTTTTGACACATAAGTGTGGGGCTTCGAGTGGGAGGGGCTTGAGCGTAATGGTCGTAACTGTCATAACGGTCCTAAAGGAGTTAACGGTCACAATGGAAGATCGGAATAAATCGCCTTGGAGACTCTCAAGTGTCAGGTGTTTTCTTCCATGGGACGGGAAGACCCCTGTTAATATCTTATTGTGATTGATATTAAGGATTGCCTTTTTTCTATACATCTACGTCCACAAGATTCAAAAAAAGAGTGTTTTGTCTCTGTGAGTGTGTGTGTGTGTGTGTGTGTGTGTGTGTGTGTGTGTGTGTGTGTGTGTGTTATTCAGCATAACTGGCATTTTCCTAATCTAGGTCACTGATTGAACATAGATATCATTCAGAGACCAGCAGGTAATTCATCTTAGGAATTGCAAAGTTTCCCTTTGTCTTTGCAAATGAAATGAAGTTCTTCACACAATGAACAACAACTTCAAGATTTTGCCTCTTGTAAACATGCCCAACAAATGATACTCACAGAAATTCCCATGAAAGACAAAAAGGAATAGCAACAACCAAATCAAAATGCAAATGTGGAGAACATCCCACTAAAAGGCTAACAGAAGACTCAATCAAAGCACAACCCATCGCTGAAATGACAGGGCTAAACTGCCACTTACTCACAATAACTCTGAACTTAAATGGCTTAAACTCATCAGTCAAATGCCATAGAGGAGGACCAGGTTAAACCAAAATCCATCGATCTGCTGCTTAGAGGAGACACATCTTACCAACAAAGATCACAGGCAACGGAAACTGAAGTGATGGAAAGAGAAATTGCAAGTGAACTGTAAGCAAAAACGTGCAGGACTAAACATTCTTTTATCAGATGACATAGGCTTTGATGTAAAGAACATCAAAGAGATGAAGATGGACACCACATAATGATCCAAGTATCCATTCAGAAAGATCATCATAATAAATGTATACGTGCCTAATGCTGGAGCATCCAACTGTGTGAAACAAATATTAATGGTTTGATGGGAGAAGCAGACAAAAATATGATCATAATGGGGGATCTTAATGCCCAATTCACATCAAAGCACAGAACAAAGAGACAGAAACTAAGCAAAGAAATAACAGAACTCACCCAAACTCTAGAGCAAATGCATTTGTTTAAATCTATCAAACAGTTAATCATACAGACAGAGAATACATTTTTTCTTTAAAATCAGAGCATTGGAACCTTATTCAGAACTGACCAACTTATAGGCCACAAATTAAGCTTCAACAAATTTTAAAACTTAAAATTATACTAAGCAAGTTCTCAGACCATCATTGACTGAAGCTAGAAACCAAGAAGTCCAAAACACCAAGGAAGACTTGCAAACACATGGAGACTAATTCATGTTACTAAATGAGTAGTGGGTTAAGGAGGAAATCATAAGGGAAATTAAGGCAGTGCTAGGGAGAAGTTCATTTCAATCAGTGCTTATGTCAAGAAACTAGAAAAAACATGAAGTAAATTGGCCAGCACTGCAGTTGAAGGAGAAGGAAAAACAACAGCAATGCACTCCTAAGATTAGAAGCCAAAAGGAAATCATCAAAACAAGGGAGGAAATAAATGCAATAGAGATAAATGATCTATACATAAGGTCAATGAATCAAAGAGCAGGTTCTTTGAGAAAATTAACAAAACAGACTCCCCACTAGCAAATCAGGAAATATTACAAGGAACTATCTGCAGCAAATCAGATGACCAAAAAAAGAGATGGATAGATCTTTGGACACATACAATCCACCACAATTGAATCTAGAAGCAATTAGTCTAAATGGGCCTATTATTAGCAATGATTTTACGTCAGCAATTAAAGCCCTCCCAAACAAGGAAAGTCCTACACCAGATGGCTTCACTGCTTAATTCTAGCACACATTTCAAGAGGAATTTACCAAAATTGTCACAAACATTTCCAAGCAGTAGACTTGGGCGGGTCGAGTCTCAGGCTAAGGGGTGAGTTCAAACCTTCATCGAAGTGGCTCTCGATGGGGGGTGCCCCTGTGACGGCCGGACAGAACCCTGCGGGCTCTCAGCCACAATCCTCGTTGCAAGACGGGGGCAGAGACCCCGGCCTCTCCTGGCCCAGGATCACCTAGGCCCCCTCGCGGGTGAGTACCCGCAAGGGGTGGCGTGGGTCCTGGGGGTGAAATCCTGGCTCACACCTCCCCACCAGCCAAAAGCTGGTGGAAGAACAGACTTGGGCGGGTCAAGTCTCAGGCTAAGGGGCGAGTTCAAACCTTCATCGAAGTGGCTCTCAATGGGGGGTGCCTGTGACGGCCGGACGGAACCCTGCCGGGCTCTCAGCCACAACCCTCGTTGCAAGATGGGGGCAGAGACCCCGGCCTCTCCTGGCCCAGGAGCACCTAGGCCCACTCGCGGGTGAGTACACGCAAGGGCTGGCGTGGGCCTGGGGGTGAAATCCTGGCTCACCCCTCCCCACCAGCCAAAAGCTGGTGGCAGGACAGACTTGGGCGGGTCGAGTCTCAGGCTAAGGGGCGAGTTCAAACCTTCATCGAAGTGGTTCTCGAAGCGGGGTGCCTTTGCCGGCCCGACGGAACCCTGCCGGGCTCTCAGCCACAACCCTCATTGCAGGACGGGGGCAGAGACCCCGGCCTCTCCTGGCCCAGGATCACCTAGGCGCCCTCGCGGGTGTGTACGCGCAAGGGCTGGCGGGGGGCCTGGGGGTGAAATCCTGGCTCACCCCTATCCACCAGGCAAAAGCTGGCGGCAGGACAGACTTGGGCGGGTCGAGTCTCAGGCTAAGGGGCGAGTTCAAAAATTCATCGAAGTGGATCTCAATGGTGGGTGCCTCTGCCAGCTGGATGGAACCCTGCCGGGCTCTCAACCACAACCCTCGTTGCAAGACGGGGGCAGAGACCCCGGCCTCTCCTGGCCCAGGAGCACCTAGGCCCCCTCGCGGGTGAGTACCCACAAGGGCTGGCGGGGGGCCTGGGGGTGAAATCCTGGCTCCCCCATGTCCCCACCAGGCAAAAGCTGGCGTCATGACAGACTTGGGCGGGTCGAGTCTCAGGCTAAGGGGTGAGTTCAAACCTTCATCGAAGTGGCTCTCGATGGGGGATGCCTCTCACGACCGGACGGAACCCTGCCGGGCTCTCAGCCACAATCCTCGTTGCAAGACGGCGGCAGAGACCCCGGCCTCTCCTGGCCCAGGAGCATCTAGGCCCCCTCGCGGGTGAGTACCCGCAAGGGCTGGCGGGGTTCCTGGGAGTGAAATCCTGGCTCCCCCCTGTCCACACCAGCCAAAAGCTGGCGGCAGGACAGACTTGGGCGGGTCGAGTCTCAGGCTAAGGGGCGAGTTCAAACCTTCATCGAAGTGGCTCTCGATGGGGGATGCCTCTGCCGGCCAGACGGAACCCTTCCGGGCTCTCAACCAAAATCCTCATTGGAAGACAGGGGCAGAGATCCCGGCCTCTCCTCTCCCAGGAGCACCTAGGCCCCCTCGCGGGTGCGTAACCGCAAGGGCTGGCGGGGGGCCTGGGGGTGAAATCCTGGCTCCCCCATGTCCCCACCAGCCAAAAGCTGGCGTCAGGACAGACTTGGGCGGGTCGAGTCTCAGGCTAAGGGGTGAGTTCAAACCTTCATCGAAGTGGCTCTCGATGGGGGATGCCTCTCACGACCGGACGGAATCCTGCCGGGCTTTCAGCCACAATCCTCGTTGCAAGACGGGGGCAGAGACCCCGGCCTCTCCTGGCCCAGGAGCACATAGGCCCCCTCGCGGGTGAGTACCCGAAGGGCTGGCGTGGGTCCTGGGGGTGAAAACCTGGCTCACCCCTCCCCACCAGCCAAAAGCTGGCGGCAAGACAGACTTGGGCGGGTCGAGTCTCAGGCTAAGGGGCAAGTTCAAACCTTCATCGAAGTGGCTCTCGATGGGGGGTGCCTGTGACGGCCGGACGGAACCCTGCCTGGCTCTCAGCCACAACCTTCGTTGCAAGACGGGGGCAGAGACCCCGGCCTCACCTGGCCCAGGAGCACCTAGGCCCCCTCGCGGGTGAGTACCCGCAAGGGCTGGTGGGGGGCCTGGGGGTGAAATCCTGGCTCCCCCCTGTCCCCACCAGCCAAAAGCTGGCGGCAGGACAGACTTGGGCGGGTCGAGTCTCAGGCTAAGGGGCGAGTTCAAACCTTCATCGAAGTGATTCTCGATGGGGGGTGTCTCTGACGGCCGGACGGAACCCTGCCGGGCTCTCAGCCACAACCCTCGTTGCAAGACGGGGGCAGAGACCCCGGCCTCTCCTGGCCCAAGAGCACCTAGGCCCCCTCGCGGGTGAGTACACGCAAGGGCTGGCGGGGGGCCTGGGGGTGAAATCCTGGCTCCCCCCTGTCCCCACCAGCCAAAAGCTGGCGGCAGGACAGACTTGGGCGGGTCGAGTCTCAGGCTAAGGGGCGAGTTCAAAAATTCATCGAAGTGGCTATCAATGGTGGGTGCCTCTGCTGGCCCGACGGAACCCTGCCTGGCTCTCAGCCACAACCCTCGTTGCAAGATGGGAGGAGAGACCCCGGCCTCTCCTGGCCCAGGAGCACCTAGGCCCCCTCGAGGTTGAGTAATCGCAAGGGCTGGCGGGGGGCCTATGGGTGAAATCCTGGCTCCCCCCTGTCCCCACCAACCAAAAGCTGGCGGCAGGACAGACTTGGGCGGGTTGAGTCTCAGGCTAAGGGGCGAGTTCAAACCTTCTTCGAAGTGGCTCTCGATGGGGGGTGCCTGTGACGGCCGGATGGAACCCTGCCGGGCTCTCAGCCACAACCCTCGTTGCAGGATGGGGGCAGAGACCCCGGCCTCTCCTGGCCCAGGAACACCTAGGCCCCCTCGCGGGTGAGTACCCGCAAGGACTGGCGGGGGCCTGGGGGTGAAATCCTGGCTCCCCCCTGTCCCCACCAGCCAAAAGCTGGCGGCAGGACAGACTTGGGCGGGTTGAGTCTCAGGCTAAGGGGCGAGTTCAAACCTTCATCGAAGTGGCTCTCGATGGGGGGTGCCTCTGCCAGCTGGATGGAACCCTGCCGGGCTCTCAGCCACAACCCTCGTTGCAAGACGGGGGCAGAGACCCCGGCCTCTCCTGGCCCAAGAGCACCGAGGCCCCCTCGCGGGTGAGTACCCGCAAGGGCTGGTGGGGGGCCTGGGGGTGAAATCCTGGCTCCCCCCTGTCCCCACCAGCCAAAAGCTGGTGGCAGGACAGACTTGGGCGGGTCGAGTCTCAGGCTAAGGGGCGAGTTTAAACTTTCCTCGAAGTGGCTCTCGATGGGGGGTTCCTGTGACGGCCAGACGGAACCATGCCGGGCTCTCAGCCATAACCCTCGTTGCAAGACGGGGGCAGAGACCCCGGCCTCTCCTGGCCCAAGAGCACCTAGGCCCCCTCGCGGGTGAGTACACGCAAGGGCTGGCGGGGGGCCTGGGGGTGAAATCCTGGCTCACCCCTCCCCACCAGCCAAAAGCTGGCGGCAGGACAGACTTGGGCGGGTCGAGTCTCAGGCTAAGGGGTGAGTTCAAACCTTCTTCGAAGTGGCTCTCGATGGGGGATGCCTCTCACGACCGGACGGATCCCTGCCGGGCTCTCAGCCACAACCCTCGTTGCAAGACGGCGGTAAAGACCCCGGCCTCTCCTGGCCCAGGAACATCTAGGCCTCCTCGCGGGTGAGTACCCACAAGGGCTGGCGGGGTCCTGGGGGTGAAATCCTGGCTCCCCCCTGTCCCCAGCAGCCAAAAGCTGGCGGCAGGACAGACTTGGGCGGGTCGAGTCTCAGGCTAAGGGGCGAGTTCAAACATTCATCGAAGTGGCTCTCGATGGGGGGTGCCTGTGACGGCCAGACGGATCCCTGCCGGGCTCTCAGCCACAACCCTCGTTGCAAGACGGGGGCAGAGACCCCGGCCTCACCTGGCCCAGGAGCACCTAGGCCCCCTCGCGGTTGAGTACACGCAAGGGCTGGCGGGGGGCCTGGGGGTGAAATCCTGGCTCACCCCTCCCCACCAGCCAAAAGCTGGCGGCAGGACAGACTTGGGCGGGTCGAGTCTCAGGCTAAGGGGCGAGTTCAAAAATTCATCCAAGTGGCTATCAATGGTGGGTGCCTCTGCTGGCCCGACGGAACCCTGCCTGGCTCTCAGCCACAACCCTCGTTGCAAGATGGGAGGAGAGACCCCGGCCTCTCCTGGCCCAGGAGCACCTAGGCCCCCTCGAGGTTGAGTAATCGCAAGGGCTGGCGGGGGGCCTATGGGTGAAATCCTGGCTCCCCCCTGTCCCCACCAACCAAAAGCTGGCGGCAGGACAGACTTGGGCGGGTTGAGTCTCAGGCTAAGGGGCGAGTTCAAACCTTCTTCGAAGTGGCTCTCGATGGGGGGTGCCTGTGACGGCCGGATGGAACCCTGCCGGGCTCTCAGCCACAACCCTCGTTGCAGGATGGGGGCAGAGACCCCGGCCTCTCCTGGCCCAGGAACACCTAGGCCCCCTCGCGGGTGAGTACACGCAAGGGCTGGCGGGGGCCTGGGGGTGAAATCCTGGCTCCCCCCTGTCCCCACCAGCCAAAAGCTGGCGGCAGGACAGACTTGGGCGGGTTGAGTCTCAGGCTAAGGGGCGAGTTCAAACCTTCATCTAAGTGGTTCTCGATGGGGGGTGCCTCTGCCGGCCAGACGGAACCCTGCCGGGCTCTCAGCCACAATCCTCATTGCAAGACGGGGGCAGAGACCCCGGCCTCTCCTGGCCCAGGAGCACCTAGGCCCCCTCGCGGGTGAGGACCCGCAAGGGCTGGCGGGGGGCCTGGGGGTGAAATCCTGGCTCCACCCTGTCCCCACCAGCCAAAAGCTGGTGGCAAGACAGACTTGGGCGGGTCGAGTCTCAGGCTAAGGGGCGAGTTCAAACCTTCATCGAAGTGGCTCTCGACGAGGGGTCTTCTGACGGCCGGACGGAACCCTGCCGGGCTCTCAGCCACAACCCTCATTGCAAGATGGGGGCAGAGACCACGGCCTCTCCTGGCCCAGGAGCACCTAGCCCCCCTCGCGGGTGAGTACCCGCAAGGGCTGGCGGGGGGCCTGGGGGTGAAATCCTGGCTCCCCCCTGTCCCCACCAGCCAAAAGCTGGCGGCAGGACAGACTTGGGCGGGTCGAGTCTCAGGCTAAGGGGCGAGTTTAAACTTTCTTCGAAGTGGCTCTCGATGGGGGGTTCCTGTGAGGGCCAGACGGAACCATGCCGGGCTCTCAGCCATAACCCTCGTTGCAAGACGGGGGCAGAGACCCCGGCCTCTCCTGGCCCAAGAGCACCTAGGCCCCCTCGCGGGTGAGTACACGCAAGGGCTGGCGGGGGGCCTGGGGGTGAAATCCTGGCTCACCCCTCCCCACCAGCCAAAAGCTGGCGGCAGGACAGACTTGGGCGGGTCGAGTCTCAGGCTAAGGGGTGAGTTCAAACCTTCTTCGAAGTGGCTCTCGATGGGGGATGCCTCTCACGACCGGACGGATCCCTGCCGGGCTCTCAGCCACAACCCTCGTTGCAAGACGGCGGTAAAGACCCCGGCCTCTCCTGGCCCAGGAACATCTAGGCCTCCTCGCGGGTGAGTACCCACAAGGGCTGGCGGGGTCCTGGGGGTGAAATCCTGGCTCCCCCCTGTCCCCAGCAGCCAAAAGCTGGCGGCAGGACAGACTTGGGCGGGTCGAGTCTCAGGCTAAGGGGCGAGTTCAAACATTCATCGAAGTGGCTGTCGATGGGGGTTGCCTGTGACGGCCAGATGGATCCCTGCCGGGCTCTCAGCCACAACCCTCGTTGCAAGACGGGGGCAGAGACCACGGCCTCACCTGGCCCAGGAGCACCTAGGCCCCCTCGCGGGTGAGTACCGGCAAGGGCTGGCGGGGGGCCTGGGGGTGAAATCCTGGCTCCCCCCTGTCCCCACCAACCAAAAGCTGGTGGCAGGACAGACTTGGGCGGGTTGAGTCTCAGGCTAAGGGGCGAGTTCAAACCTTCATCCAAGTGGCTCTCTACGAGGGGTCCTCTGACGGCCGGATGGAACCCTGCCGGGCTCTCAGCCACAACCCTCGTTGCAAGACGGGGGCAGAGACCCCGGCCTCTCCTGGCCCAGGAGCACCTAGGCCCCCTCGCAGGTGAGTACCCACAAGGGCTGGTGGGGGGCCTGGGGGTGAAATCCTGGCTCCCCCCTGTCCCCACCAGCCAAAAGCTGTGGGCAGGACAGACTTGGGCGGGTCGAGTCTCAGGCTAAGGGGCGAGTTCAAACCTTCATCGAAGTGGCTCTCGATGGGGGGTTCCTGTGACGGCCAGACGGAACCATGCCGGGCTCTCAGCCATAACCCTCGTTGCAAGACGGGGGCAGAGACCCCGGCCTCTCCTGGCCCAGGAGCACCTAGGCCCCCTCGCGGGTGAGTACCCGCAAGGGCTGGCAGGGGGCCTGGGGGTGAAATCCTGGCTCCCCCCTGTCCCCACGAGCCAAAAGCTGTCGGCAGGACAGATTTGGGCGTGTCGAGTCTCAGGCTAAGGGGCGGGTTCAAACCTTCATCCAAGTGGCTCTCGATGGGGGGTGCCTGTGACGGCCGGACGGAACCCTGCCGGGCTCTCAGCCACAACCCTCGTTGCAAGACGGGGACAGAGACCCCGGCCTCTCCTGGCCCAAGAGCACCTAGGCCCCCTCGCGGGTGAGTACACGCAAGGGCTGGCGGGGGGCCTGGGGGTGAAATCCTGGCTCACCACTCCCCACCAGACAAAAGCTGGCGGCAGGAGAGATTTGGGCGAGTCAAGTCTCAGGCTAAGGGGCGAGTTCAAAAATTCATCGAAGTGGCTCTCAATGGTGGGTGCCTCTGCCAGCTGGATGGAACCCTGCCGGGCTCTCAGCCACAACCCTCGTTGCAAGACGGGGGCAGAGACCCCGGCCTCTCCTGGCCCAGGAGCACCTAGGCCCCCTCGCGGGTGAGTACCCGCAAGGGCTGGCGGGGGGCCTGGGGGTGAAATCCTGGCTCCACCCTGTCCCCACGAGCCAAAAGCTGGTGGCAAGACAGACTTGGGCGGGTCGAGTCTCAGGCTAAGGGGCGAGTTCAAACCTTCATCGAAGTGGCTCTCGACGAGGGGTCTTCTGACGGCCGGATGGAACCCTGCCGGGCTCTCAGCCACAACCCTCATTGCAAGATGGGGGCAGAGACCCCGGCCTCTCCTTGCCCAGGAGCACCTAGGCCCCCTCGCGGGTGAGTACCGGCAAGGGCTGGCGGGGGGCCAGGGGGTGAAATCCTGGCTCCCCCCTGTCCCCACCAGCCAAAAGCTGGCGGCAGGACAGACTTGGGCGGGTCGAGTCTCAGGCTAAGGGGCGAGTTCAAACTTTCTTCGAAGTGGCTCTCGATGGGGGGTTCCTGTGACGGCCAGACGGAACCATGCCGGGCTCTCAGCCATAACCCTCGTTGCAAGACGGGGGCAGAGACCACGGCCTCTCCTGGCCCAGGAGCACCTAAGCCCCCTCGCGGGTGAGTACCCGCAAGGGCTGGCGGGGGGCCTGGGGGTGAAATCCTGGCTCCCCCCTGTCCCCACCAGCCAAAAGCTATCGGCAGGACAGATTTGGGCGGGTTGAGTCTCAGGCTAAGGGGCGAGTTCAAACCTTCATCCAAGTGGCTCTCGATGGGGGGTGCCTGTGACGGCCGGACGGAACCCTGCCGGGCTCTCAGCCACAACCCTCGTTACAAGACGGGGACAGACACCCCGGCCTCTCCTGGCCCAAGAGCACCGAGGCCTCCTCGCGGGTGAGTACCCACAAGGGCTGGCAGGGTGCATGGGGGTGAAATCCTGGCTCACCACTCCCCACCAGCCAAAAGCTGGCGGCAGGACAGATTTGGGCGAGTCAAGTCTCAGGCTAAGGGGCGAGTTCAAAAATTCATCGAAGTGGCTCTCAATGGTGGGTGCCTCTGCCAGCTGGATGGAACCCTGCCGGGCTCTAAGCCACAACCCTCGTTGCAAGACGGGAGCAGAGACCCCGGCCTCTCCTGGCCCAGGAGCACCTAGGCATCCTCGCAGGTGAGTACCCGCAAGGGCTGGCGGGGGGCCTGGGGGTGAAATCCTGGCTCACCCCTCCCCACCAGCCAAAAGCTGGCGGCAGGACAGACTTGGGCGGGTCGAGTCTCAGGCTAAGGGGTGAGTTCAAACCTTCATCGAAGTGGCTCTCGACGAGGGGTCTTCTGACGGCCGGATGGAACCCTGCCGGGCTCTCAGCCACAACCCTCATTGCAAGATGGGGGCAGAGACCCCGGCCTCTCCTTGCCCAGGAGCACCTAGGCCCCCTCGCGGGTGAGTACCGGCAAGGGCTGGCGGGGGGCCAGGGGGTGAAATCTTGGCTCCCCCCTGTCCCCACCAGCCAAAAGCTGGCGGCAGGACAGACTTGGGCGGGTCGAGTCTCAGGCTAAGGGGCGAGTTCAAACTTTCTTCGAAGTGGCTCTCGATGGGGGGTTCCTGTGACGGCCAGACGGAACCATGCCGGGCTCTCAGCCATAACCCTCGTTGCAAGACGGGGGCAGAGACCACGGCCTCTCCTGGCCCAGGAGCACCTAGGCCCCCTCGCGGGTGAGTACCCGCAAGGGCTGGCGGGGGGCCTGGGGGTGAAATCCTGGCTCCCCCCTGTCCCCACCAGCCAAAAGCTATCGGCAGGACAGATTTGGGCGGGTTGAGTCTCAGGCTAAGGGGCGAGTTCAAACCTTCATCCAAGTGGCTCTCGATGGGGGGTGCCTGTGACGGCCGGACGGAACCCTGCCGGGCTCTCAGCCACAACCCTCGTTACAAGACGGGGACAGACACCCCGGCCTCTCCTGGCCCAAGAGCACCGAGGCCTCCTCGCGGGTGAGTACCCACAAGGGCTGGCAGGGTGCATGGGGGTGAAATCCTGGCTCACCACTCCCCACCAGCCAAAAGCTGGCGGCAGGACAGATTTGGGCGAGTCAAGTCTCAGGCTAAGGGGCGAGTTCAAAAATTCATCGAAGTGGCTCTCAATGGTGGGTGCCTCTGCCAGCTGGATGGAACCCTGCCGGGCTCTAAGCCACAACCCTCGTTGCAAGACGGGAGCAGAGACCCCGGCCTCTCCTGGCCCAGGAGCACCTAGGCATCCTCGCAGGTGAGTACCCGCAAGGGCTGGCGGGGGGCCTGGGGGTGAAATCCTGGCTCACCCCTCCCCACCAGCCAAAAGCTGGCGGCAGGACAGACTTGGGCGGGTCGAGTCTCAGGCTAAGGGGTGAGTTCAAACCTTCATCGAAGTGGCTCTCGATGGGGGATGCCTCTCACGACCGGACGGATCCCTGCCGGGCTCTCAGCCACAACCCTCGTTCCAAGACGGCGGTAAAGACCCCGGCCTCTCCTGGCCCAGGAGCACCTAGGCCCCCTCGCGGGTGAGTACCCGCAAGGGCTGGCGGGGGGCCTGGGGGTGAAATCCTGGCTCCCCCCTGTCCCCACGAGCCAAAAGCTATTGGCAGGACAGATTTGGGCGGGTCGAGTCTCAGGCTAAGGGGCGAGTTCAAACCTTCATCCAAGTGGCTCTCGATGGGGGGTGCCTGTGACGGCCGGACGGAACCCTGCCGGGCTCTCAGCCACAACCCTCGTTACAAGACGGGGACAGACACCCCGGCCTCTCCTGGCCCAAGAGCACCTAGGCCTCCTCGCGGGTGAGTACACGCAAGGGCTGGCGGGGTGCCTGGGGGTGAAATCCTGGCTCACCACTCCCCACCAGCCAAAAGCTGGCGGCAGGACAGATTTGGGCGAGTCAAGTCTCAGGCTAAGGGGCGAGTTCAAAAATTCATCGAAGTGGCTATCAATGGTGGGTGCCTCTGCCAGCTGGATGGAACCCTGCCGGGCTCTCAGCCACAACCCTCGTTGCAAGACGGGAGCAGAGACCCCGGCCTCTCCTGGCCCAGGAGCACCTAGGCATCCTCGCAGGTGAGTACCCGCAAGGGCTGGCGGGGGGCCTGGGGGTGAAATCCTGGCTCACCCCTCCCCACCAGCCAAAAGCTGGCGGCAGGACAGACTTGGGCGGGTCGAGTCTCAGGCTAAGGGGTGAGTTCAAACCTTCATCGAAGTGGCTCTCGATGGGGGATGCCTCTCACGACCGGATGGAACCCTGCCGGGCTCTCAGCCACAACCCTCGTTGCAAGACGGCGGTAAAGACCCCGGCCTCTCCTGGCCCAGGAACATCTAGGCCTCCGCGCGGGTGAGTACCCACAAGGGCTGGCGGGGTTCCTGGGGGTGAAATCCTGGCTCCCCCCTGTCCCCACCAGCCAAAAGCTGGCGGCAGGACAGACTTGGGCGGGTCGAGTCTCAGGCTAAGGGGCGAGTTCAAACCTTCATCGAAGTGGCTCTCGATGGGGGGTGCCTGTGACGGCCGGACGGATCCCTGCCGGGCTCTCAGCCACAACCCTCGTTGCAAGACGGGGGCAGAGACCCCGGCCTCTCCTGGCCCAGGAGCACCTAGGCCCCCTCGCGGGTGAGTACCCGGAAGGGCTGGCAGGGGGCCTGGGGGTGAAATCCTGGCTCCCTCCTGTCCCCACCAGCCAAAAGCTGGCGGCAGGACAGACTTGGGCGGGTCGAGTCTCAGGCTAAGGGGCGAGTTCAAACCTTCATCAAAGTGGCTCTCGATGTGGGGTGCCTCTGCTGGCCGGACGGAACCTTGCCGGGCTCTCAGCCACAACCCTCGTTGCAAGACGGGGGCAGCGACCCCGGCCTCTCCTGGCCCAGGAGCACCTAGGCCCCCTCATTTGTGAGTACCCGCAAGGGCTGGCGGGGGGCTTAGGGGTGAAATCCTGGCTCCCCCCTCGCCACCAGCCAAAAGCTGGCGGCAGGACAGATTTGGGCGGGTCGAGTTTCAGGCTAAGGGGCGAGTTCAAACCTTCATCGAAGTGGCTCTCGATGGGGGGTGCCTCTGCCGGCCAGACAGAACCTTGCCGGGCTCTCAACCAAAATCCTCATTGCAAGACGGGGGCAGAGACCCCGGCCTCTCCTGGCCCAGGAGCACCTAGGCCCCCTCGCGGGTGAGTACCCGCAAGGGCTGGCGGGGGGCCTGTGGGTGAATTCCTGGCTCCCCCCTCGCCACCAGCCAAATGCTGGTGGCAGGACAGACTTGGGCGGGTCGAGTCTCAGGCTAAGGGGCGAGTTCAAACCTTCATCGAAGTGGTTCTCGATGGGGGGTGCCTGTGACGGCCGGACGGAACCCTGCCGGGCTCTCAGCCACAATCCTCATTGCAATACGGGGGCAGAGACCACGGCCTCTCCTGGCCCAGGAGCACCTAGGCCCCCTCATTTGTGAGTACCCGCAAGGGTTGGCGGGGGGCCTGGTGGTGAAATCCTGGCTCCACCCTGTCCCCACGAGCCAAAAGCTGGTGTCAAGACAGACTCGGGCGGGTAGAGTGTCAGGCTAAGGGGCGAGTTCAAACCTTCATCCAAGTGGCTCTCGATGGGGGGTGTCTCTGACGGCCGGATGGAACCCTGCCGGGCTCTCAGCCACAACCCTCGTTGCAAGACGGGGGCAGAGACCCCGGCCTCTCCTGGCCCAGGAGCACCTAGGCCCACTCGCGGGTGAGTACCCGCAAGGGCTGGCGGGGGACCTGGGGGTGAAATCCTGGCTCCCCCATGTCCCCATCAGCATAAGCTGGCGGGAGGACAGACTTGGGCGGGTCGAGTCTCAGGCTAAGGGGCGAGTTCAAACCTTCATCGAAGTGGCTCTTGATGGGGGGTTCCTGTGACGGCCAGACGGAACCATGCTGGGCTCTCAGCCACAACCCTCGTTGCAAGACGGGGGCTGAGACCCCGGCCTCTCCTGGCCCAAAAGCACCTAGGCCCCCTCGGGGGTGAGTACCCACAAGGGCTGGCGGGGGGCCTGGGGGTGAAATCCTGGCTCCCCCCTGTCCCCACCAGCCAAAAGCTGGCGGCAGGACAGACTTGGGCAGGTCGAGTCTCAGGCTAAGGGGCGAGTTCAAACCTTCATCGAAGTGGTTCTCGATGGGGGGTGACTCTGCCAGCTGGATGGAACCCTGCCTTGGATCTCAGCCACAACCCTCGTTGCAAGACGGCGGCAGAGACCCCGGCCTCTCCTGGCCCAGGAGCATCTAAGCCCCCTCGCGGGTGAGTACACGCAAGGGCTGGCGGGGTTCCTGGGAGTGAAATCCTGGCTCCCCCCTGTCCACACCAGCCAAAAGCTGGCGGCAGGACAGACTTGGGCGGGTCGAGTCTCAGGCTAAGGGGCGAGTTCAAACCTTCATCGAAGTGGCTCTCGATGGGGGATGCCTCTGCCGGCCAGACGGAACCCTTCCGAGCTCTCAACCAAAATCCTCATTGGAAGACAGGGGCAGAGATCCCGGCCTCTCCTCTCCCAGGAGCACCTAGGCCCACTCGCGGGTGCGTACCCGCAAGGTCTGCCGGAGGGCCTTGGGGTGAAATCCTGGCTCCCCCATGTCCCCACCAGCATAAGCTGGCGTCAGGACAGACTTGGGCGGGTCGAGTCTCAGGCTAAGGGGTGAGTTCAAACCTTCATCGAAGTGGCTCTCGATGGGGGATGCCTCTCACAACCGGACGGAATCCTGCCGGGCTTTCAGCCACAATCCTCGTTGCAAGACGGGGGCAGAGACCCCGGCCTCTCCTGGCCCAGGAGCACATAGGCCCCCTCGCGGGTGAGTACCCGAAGGGCTAGCGTGGGTCCTGGGGGTGAAAACCTGGCTCACCCCTCCCCACCAGCCAAAAGCTGGCGGCAAGACAGACTTGGGCTGGTCAAGTCTCAGGCTAAGGGGCGAGTTCAAACCTTCATCGAAGTGGCTCTCTAAGGGGGGTGCCTCTGCTGGCCCGACGGAACCCTGCCGGGCTCTCAGCCACAACCCTCGTTGCAAGACGGCGGCAGAGACCCCGGCCTCTCCTGGCCCAGGAACACCTAGGCCCCCTCGCGGGTGAGTACCCACAAGGGCTGGCGGGGGGCCTGGGGGTAAAATCCTGGCTCCCCCCTGTCCCCACCAGCCAAAAGCTGGCGGCAGGACAGATTTGGGCGAGTCAAGTCTCAGGCTAAGGGGCGAGTTCAAAAATTCATCGAAGTGGCTCTCAATGGTGGGTGCCTCTGCCAGCTGGATGGAACCCTGCCGGGCTCTCAGCCACAACCCTCGTTGCAAGACGGGAGCAGAGACCCCGGCCTCTCCTGGCCCAGGAGCACCTAGGCATCCTCGCAGGTGAGTACCCGCAAGGGCTGGCGGGGGGCCTGGGGGTGAAATCCTGGCTCCCCCCTGTCCCCACCAGCCAAAAGCTGGTGGCAGGACAGACTTGGGCGGGTCGAGTCTCAGGCTAAGGGGCGAGTTCAAACATTCATCGAAGTGGCTCTCGATGGGGGGTGCCTGTGACGGCCAGATGGATCCCTGCCGGGCTCTCAGCCACAACCTTCGTTGCAAGACGGGGGCAGAGACCCCGGCCTCACCTGGCCCAGGAGCACCTAGGCCCCCTCGCGGGTGAGTACCCGCAAGGGCTGGTGGGGGACCTGGGGGTGAAATCCTGGCTCCCCCCTGTCCCCACCAGCCAAAAGATGGCGGCAGGACAGACTTGGGCGGGTCGAGTCTCAGGCTAAGGGGCGAGTTCAAACCTTCATCGAAGTGATTCTCGATGGGGGGTGTCTCTGACGGCCGGACGGAACCCTGCCGGGCTCTCAGCCACAACCCTCGTTGCAAGACGGGGGCAGAGACCCCGGCCTCTCCTGCCCCAAGAGCACCTAGGCCCCCTCGCGGGTGAGTACACGCAAGGGCTGGCGGGGGGCCTGGGGGTGAAATCCTGGCTCCCCCCTGTCCCCACCAGCCAAAAGCTGGCGGCAGGACAGACTTGGGCGGGTCGAGTCTCAGGCTAAGGGGCGAGTTCAAAAATTCATCGAAGTGGCTATCAATGGTGGGTGCCTCTGCCAGCTGGATGGAACCCTGCCTTGCTCTCAGCCACAACCCTCGTTGCAAGACGGGGGCAGAGACCCCGGCCTCTCCTGGCCCAGGAGCACGTAGGCCCCCTCGCGGGTGAGTACCCGCAAGGGCTGGCGGGGGGCCTATGGGTGAAATCCTGGCTCCCCCCTGTCCCCACCAACCAAAAGCTGGCGGCAGGACAGACTTGGGCGGGTTGAGTCTCAGGCTAAGGGGCGAGTTCAAACCTTCATCCAAGTGGCTCTCTACGAGGGGTCCTCTGACGGCCGGATGGAACCCTGCCAGGGTCTCAGCCACAACCCTCGTTGCAAGACGGGGGCAGAGACCCCGGCCTCTCCTGGCCCAGGAGCACCTAGGCCCCCTCGTAGGTGAGTACCCACAAGGGCTGGCGGGGGGCCTGGGGGTGAAATCCTGGCTCCCCCCTGTCCCCACCAGCCAAAAGCTGTGGGCAGGACAGACTTGGGCGGGTCGAGTCTCAGGCTAAGGGGCGAGTTCAAACCTTCATCGAAGTGGCTCTCGATGGGGGGTTCCTGTGACGGCCAGACGGAACCATGCCGGGCTCTCAGCCATAACCCTTGTTGCAAGACGGGGGCAGAGACCCCGGCCTCTCCTGGCCCAGGAGCACCTAGGCCCCCTCGCGGGTGAGTACCCGCAAGGGCTGGCAGGGGGCCTGGGGGTGAAATCCTGGCTCCCCCCTGTCCCCACCAGCCAAAAGCTGTCGGCAGGACAGATTTGGGCGTGTCGAGTCTCAGGCTAAGGGGCGAGTTCAAACCTTCATCCAAGTGGCTCTCGATGGGGGGTGCCTGTGACGGCCGGACGGAACCCTGCCGGGCTCTCAGCCACAACCCTCGTTGCAAGACGGGGACAGAGACCCCGGCCTCTCCTGGCCCAAGAGCACCTAGGCCCCCTCGCGGGTGAGTACACGCAAGGGCTGGCGGGGGGCCTGGGGGTGAAATCCTGGCTCACCACTCCCCACCAGCCAAAAGCTGGTGGCAGGACAGATTTGGGCGAGTCAAGTCTCAGGCTAAGGGGCGAGTTCAAAAATTCATCGAAGTGGCTATCAATGGTGGGTGCCTCTGCCAGCTGGATGGAACCCTGCCGGGCTCTCAGCCACAACCCTCGTTGCAAGACGGGAGCAGAGACCCCGGCCTCTCCTGGCCCAGGAGCACCTAGGCCCCCTCGCAGGTGAGTACCCGCAAGGGCTGGCGGGGTGCCTGGGGGTGAAATCCTGGCTCCCCCCTGTCCCCACCAGCCAAAAGCTGGCGGCAGGACAGACTTGGGCGGGTCGAGTCTCAGGCTAAGGGGTGAGTTCAAACCTTCATCGAAGTGGCTCTCGATGGGGGATGCCTCTCACGACCGGACGGATCCCTGCCGGGCTCTCAGCCACAACCCTCGTTGCAAGACGGGGGTAAAGACCCCGGCCTCTCCTGGCCCAGGAACATCTAGGCCTCCTCGCGGGTGAGTACCCGCGAGGGCTGGCAGAGGGCCTGGTGGTGAAATCCTGGCTCCCCCCTGTCCCCAGCAGCCAAAAGCTGGCGGCAGGACAGACTTGGGCGGGTCGAGTCTCAGGCTAAGGGGCGAGTTCAAACCTTCATCGAAGTGGCTCTCGACGAGGGGTCTTCTGACGGCCGGATGGAACCCTGCCGGGCTCTCAGCCACAACCCTCATTGCAAGATGGGGGCAGAGACCCCGGCCTCTCCTGTCCCAGGAGCACCTAGGCCCCCTCGCGGGTGAGTACCGGCAAGGGCTGGCGGGGGGCCAGGGGGTGAAATCCTGGCTCCCCCCTGTCCCCAGCAGCCAAAAGCTGGCGGCAGGACAGACTTGGGCGGGTCGAGTCTCAGGCTAAGGGGCGAGTTCAAACTTTCTTCGAAGTGGCTCTCGATGGGGGGTTCCTGTGACGGCCAGACGGAACCATGCCGGGCTCTCAGCCATAACCCTCGTTGCAAGACGGGGGCAGAGACCCCGGCCTCTCCTGGCCCAGGAGCACCTAGGCCCCCTCGCGGGTGAGTACCCGCAAGGGCTGGCGGGGGGCCTGGGGGTGAAATCCTGGCTCCCCCCTGTCCCCACGAGCCAAAAGCTATCGGCAGGACAGATTTGGGCGGGTCGAGTCTCAGGCTAAGGGGCGAGTTCAAACCTTCATCCAAGTGGCTCTCGATGGGGGGAGCCTCTGCTGGCCGGACGGAACCTTGCCAGGCTCTCAGCCACAACCCTCGTTGCAAGACGGGGGCAGAGACACCGGCCTCTCCTGGCCCAGGAGCACCTAGGCCCCCTCGCGGGTGAGTACCCGCAAGGGTTGGAGGCGGGGCCTGGGGGTGAAATCCTGGCTCACCCCTCCACACCAGCCAAAAGCTGGCGGCAGGACAGACTTGGGCGGGTCGAGTCTCAGGCTAAGGGGCGAGTTCAAACCTTCATCGAAGTGGTTCTCGATGGGGGGTGCCTCTGCCGGCCAGACGGAACCCTGCCGGGCTCTCAGCCACAATCCTCATTGCAATACGGGGGCAGAGAC
The DNA here is from genome assembly GCF_017591425.1 of Ochotona curzoniae. Lineage (NCBI taxonomy): Eukaryota > Metazoa > Chordata > Mammalia > Lagomorpha > Ochotonidae > Ochotona > Ochotona curzoniae. Next base: position 14,898 of record NW_024465208.1, on the reverse strand, counting down.
CCCGGCCTCTCCTGGCCCAGGAGCACCTAGGCCCCCTCGCGGGTGAGTACCCGCAAGGGCTGGCGGGGGGCCTGGGGTGAAATCCTGGCTCCACCCTGTCCCCACGAGCCAAAAGCTGGTGGCAAGACAGACTTGGGCGGGTCGAGTCTCAGGCTAAGGGGCGAGTTCAAACCTTCATCCAAGTGGCTCTCGATGGGGGGTGCCTGTGACGGCCGGACGGAACCCTGCCGGGCTCTCAGCCACAACCCTCGTTACAAGACGGGGACAGAGACCCCGGCCTCTCCTGGCCCAAGAGCACCTAGGCCCCCTCGCGGGTGAGTACACGCAAGGGCTGGCGGGGTGCCTGGGGGTGAAATCCTGGCTCACCACTCCCCACCAGCCAAAAGCTGGCGGCAGGACAGATTTGGGCGAGTCAAGTCTCAGGCTAAGGGGCGAGTTCAAAAATTGATCGAAGTGGCTCTCAATGGTGGGTGCCTCTGCCAGCTGGATGGAACCCTGCCGGGCTCTCAGCCACAACCCTCGTTGCAAGACGGGAGCAGAGACCCCGGCCTCTCCTGGCCCAGGAGCACCTAGGCATCCTCGCAGGTGAGTACCCGCAAGGGCTGGCGGGGGGCCTGGGGGTGAAATCCTGGCTCACCCCTCCCCACCAGCCAAAAGCTGGCGGCAGGACAGACTTGGGCGGGTCGAGTCTCAGGCTAAGGGGTGAGTTCAAACCTTCATCGAAGTGGCTCTCGATGGGGGATGCCTCTCACGACCGGACGGATCCCTGCCGGGCTCTCAGCCACAACCCTTGTTGCAAGACGGCGGTAAAGACCCCGGCCTCTCTTGGCCCAGGAACATCTAGGCCTCCGCGCGGGTGAGTACCCACAAGGGCTGGCGGGGTTCCTGGGGGTGAAATCCTGGCTCCCCCCTGTCCCCACCAGCCAAAAGCTGGCGGCAGGACAGATTTGGGCGGGTCGAGTTTCAGGCTAAGGGGCGAGTTCAAACCTTCATCGAAGTGGTTCTCGATGGGGGGTGCCTGTGACGGCCGGACGGAACCCTGCCGGGCTCTCAGCCACAATCCTCATTGCAATACGGGGGCAGAGACCCCGGCCTCTCCTGGCCCAGGAGCACCTAGGCCCCCTCATTTGTGAGTACCCGCAAGGGTTGGCGGGGGGCCTGGTGGTGAAATCCTGGCTCCACCCTGTCCCCACGAGCCAAAAGCTGGTGTCAAGACAGACTCGGGCGGGTAGAGTCTCAGGCTAAGGGGCGAGTTCAAACCTTCATCGAAGTGGCTCTCGATGGGGGGTGTCTCTGACGGCCGGATGGAACCCTGCCGGGCTCTCAGCCACAACCCTCGTTGCAAGACGGGGGCAGAGACCCCGGCCTCTCCTGGCCCAGGAGCACCTAGGCCCCCTCGCGGGTGAGTACCCGCAAGGGCTGGCAGGGGACCTGGTGGTGAAATCCTGGCTCCCCCATGTCCCCATCAGCATAAGCTGGCGGGAGGACAGACTTGGGCGGGTCGAGTCTCAGGCTAAGGGGCGAGTTCAAACCTTCATCGAAGTGGCTCTTGATGGGGGGTTCCTGTGACGGCCAGACGGAACCATGCTGGGCTCTCAGCCACGACCCTCGTTGCAAGACGGGGGCAGAGACCCCGGCCTCTCCTGGCCCAAAAGCACCTAGGCCCCCTCGCGGGTGAGTACCCACAAGGGCTGGCGGGGGGCCTGGGGGTGAAATCCTGGCTCTCCCCTGTCCCCACCAGCCAAAAGCTGGCGGCAGGACAGACTTGGGCGGGTCGAGTCTCAGGCTAAGGGGCGAGTTCAAACCTTCATCGAAGTGGTTCTCGATGGGGGGTGACTCTGCCAGCTGGATGGAACCCTGCCTGGATCTCAGCCACAACCCTCGTTGCAAGACGGGGGCAGAGACCCCGGCCTCTCCTGGCCCAGGAGCACCTAGGCCCCCTCGCGGGTGAGTACACACAAAGGCTGGCGGGGGACCTGGGGGTGAAATCCTGGCTCCCCCATGTCCCCACCAGCCAAAAGCTGGCGGTAGGACGGACTTGGGCGGGTTGAATCTCAGGCTAAGGGGTGAGTTCAAACATTCATCGAAGTGGTTCTCGATGGGGGGTGCCTCTGCTGGCCCGACGGAACCCTGCCGGGCTCTCAGCCACAACCCTCATTGCAAGATGGGGGCAGAGACCCCGGCCTCTCCTGGCCCAGGAGCACCTAGGCCCCCTCGCGGGTGAGTACACGCAAGGGCTGGCGGGGGGCCTGGGGGTGAAATCCTGGCTCCCCCCTGTCCCCACCAGCCAAAAGCTGGCGGCAGGACAGACTTGGGCGGGTCGAGTCTCAGGCTAAGGGGCGAGTTCAAACCTTCATCGAAGTGGCTCTCGATGGGGGGTGCCTCTGACGGCCGGACTGAACCCTGCCGTGCTCTCAGCCACAATCCTCGTTGCAAGACGGGGGCAGAGACCCCGGCCTCTCCTGGCCCAAGAGCACCTAGGCATCCTCGCAGGTGAGTACCCGCAAGGGCTGGCGGGGGGCCTGGGGGTGGAATCCTGGCTCCCTCCCCTCCCCACCAGCCAAAAGCTGGCGGCAGGACAGACTTGGGCGGGTCGAGTCTCAGGCTAAGGGGTGAGTTCAAACCTTCATCGAAGTGGCTCTCGATGGGGGATGCCTCTCACAACCGGACGGAATCCTGCCGGGCTTTCAGCCACAATCCTCGTTGCAAGACGGGGGCAGAGACCCCGGCCTCTCCTGGCCCAGGAGCACATAGGCCCCCTCGCGGGTGAGTACCCGAAGGGCTAGCGTGGGTCCTGGGGGTGAAAACCTGGCTCACCCCTCCCCACCAGCCAAAAGCTGGCGGCAAGACAGACTTGGGCTGGTCAAGTCTCAGGCTAAGGGGCGAGTTCAAACATTCATCGAAGTGGCTCTCTAAGGGGGGTGCCTCTGCTGGCCCGACGGAACCCTGCCGGGCTCTCAGCCACAACCCTCGTTGCAAGACGGCGGCAGAGACCCCGGCCTCTCCTGGCCCAGGAACACCTAGGCCCCCTCGCGGGTGAGTACCCACAAGGGCTGGCGGGGGGCCTGGGGGTAAAATCCTGGCTCCCCCCTGTCCCCACCAGCCAAAAGCTGGCGGCAGGACAGATTTGGGCGAGTCAAGTCTCAGGCTAAGGGGCGAGTTCAAAAATTCATCGAAGTGGCTCTCAATGGTGGGTGCCTCTGCCAGCTGGATGGAACCCTGCCGGGCTCTCAGCCACAACCCTCGTTGCAAGACGGGAGCAGAGACCCCGGCCTCTCCTGGCCCAGGAGCACCTAGGCATCCTCGCAGGTGAGTACCCGCAAGGGCTGGCGGGGGGCCTGGGGGTGAAATCCTGGCTCCCCCCTGTCCCCACCAGCCAAAAGCTGGTGGCAGGACAGACTTGGGCGGGTCGAGTCTCAGGCTAAGGGGCGAGTTCAAACATTCATCGAAGTGGCTCTCGATGGGGGGTGCCTGTGACGGCCAGACGGATCCCTGCCGGGCTCTCAGCCACAACCTTCGTTGCAAGACGGGGGCAGAGACCCCGGCCTCACCTGGCCCAGGAGCACCTAGGCCCCCTCGCGGGTGAGTACCCGCAAGGGCTGGTGGGGGACCTGGGGGTGAAATCCTGTCTCCCCCCTGTCCCCACCAGCCAAAAGATGGCGGCAGGACAGACTTGGGCGGGTCGAGTCTCAGGCTAAGGGGCGAGTTCAAACCTTCATCGAAGTGATTCTCGATGGGGGGTGTCTCTGACGGCCGGACGGAACCCTGCCGGGCTCTCAGCCACAACCCTCGTTGCAAGACGGGGGCAGAGACCCCGGCCTCTCCTGCCCCAAGAGCACCTAGGCCCCCTCGCGGGTGAGTACACGCAAGGGCTGGCGGGGGGCCTGGGGGTGAAATCCTGGCTCCCCCCTGTCCCCACCAGCCAAAAGCTGGCGGCAGGACAGACTTGGGCGGGTCGAGTCTCAGGCTAAGGGGCGAGTTCAAAAATTCATCGAAGTGGCTATCAATGGTGGGTGCCTCTGCCAGCTGGATGGAACCCTGCCTGGCTCTCAGCCACAACCCTCGTTGCAAGATGGGAGGAGAGACCCCGGCCTCTCCTGGCCCAGGAGCACCTAGGCCCCCTCGAGTGTGAGTAATCGCAAGGGCTGGCGGGGGGCCTATGGGTGAAATCCTGGCTCCCCCCTGTCCCCACCAACCAAAAGCTGGCGGCAGGACAGACTTGGGCGGGTTGAGTCTCAGGCTAAGGGGCGAGTTCAAACCTTCTTCGAAGTGGCTCTCGATGGGGGGTGCCTGTGACGGCCGGATGGAACCCTGCCGGGCTCTCAGCCACAACCCTCATTGCAGGATGGGGGCAGAGACCCCGGCCTCTCCTGGCCCAGGAACACCTAGGCCCCCTCGCGGGTGAGTACACGCAAGGGCTGGCGGGGGCCTGGGGGTGAAATCCTGGCTCCCCCCTGTCCCCACCAGCCAAAAGCTGTCGGCAGGACAGACTTGGGCGGGTTGAGTCTCAGGCTAAGGGGCGAATTCAAACCTTCATCGAAGTGGTTCTCGATGGGGGGTGCCTCTGCCGGCCAGACGGAACCCTGCCGGGCTCTCAGCCACAATCCTCATTGCAATACGGGGGCAGAGACCCCGGCCTCTCCTCTCCCAGGAGCACCTAGGCCCCCTCGCGGGTGAGTACCCGCAAGGGCTGGCGGGGGGCCTGGGGGTGAAATCCTGGCTCCACCCTGTCCCCACGAGCCAAAAGCTGGCGGCAAGACAGACTTGGGCGGGTCGAGTCTCAGGCTAAGGGGCGAGTTCAAACCTTCATCGAAGTGGCTCTCGACGAGGGGTCTTCTGACGGCCGGACGGAACCCTGCCGGGCTCTCAGCCACAACCCTCATTGCAAGATGGGGGCAGAGACCCCGGCCTCTCCTGGCCCAGGAGCACCTAGGCCCCCTCGCGGGTGAGTACCCGCAAGGGCTGGCGGGGGGCCAGGGGGTGAAATCCTGGCTCCCCCCTGTCCCCACCAGCCAAAAGCTGGCAGCAGGACAGACTTGGGCGGGTCGAGTCTCAGGCTAAGGGGTGAGTTCAAACCTTCTTCGAAGTGGCTCTCGATGGGGGATGCCTCTCACGACCGGACGGATCCCTGCCGGGCTCTCAGCCACAACCCTCGTTGCAAGACGGGCGGTAAAGACCCCGGCCTCTCCTGGCCCAGGAACATCTAGGCCTCCTCGCGGGTGAGTACCCACAAGGGCTGGCGGGGTTCCTGGGGGTGAAATCCTGGCTCCCCCCTGTCCCCAGCAGCCAAAAGCTGGCGGCAGGACAGACTTGGGCGGGTCGAGTCTCAGGCTAAGGGGCGAGTTCAAACATTCATCGAAGTGGCTCTCGATGGGGGGTGCCTGTGACGGCCAGACGGATCCCTGCCGGGCTCTCAGCCACAACCCTCATTGCAAGACGGGGGCAGAGACCCCGGCCTCACCTGGCCCAGGAGCACCTAGGCCCCCTCGCCGGTGAGTACCCGGAAGGGCTGGCGGGGGCCTGGGGGTGAAATCCTGGCTCCCCCCTGTCCCCACCAGCCAAAAGCTGGCGGCAGGACAGACTTGGGCGGGTCGAGTCTCAGGCTAAGGGGCAAGTTCAAAAATTCATCGAAGTGGCTATCAATGGTGGGTGCCTCTGCCAGCTGGATGGAACCCTGCCTTGCTCTCAGCCACAACCCTCGTTGCAAGACGGGGGCAGAGACCCCGGCCTCTCCTGGCCCAGGAGCACGTAGGCCCCCTCGCGGGTGAGTACCCGCAAGGGCTGGCGGGGGGCCTATGGGTGAAATCCTGGCTCCCCCCTGTCCCCACCAACCAAAAGCTGGCGGCAGGACAGACTTGGGCGGGTTGAGTCTCAGGCTAAGGGGCGAGTTCAAACCTTCATCCAAGTGGCTCTCTACGAGGGGTCCTCTGACGGCCGGATGGAACCCTGCCAGGCTCTCAGCCACAACCCTCGTTGCAAGACGGGGGCAGAGACCCCGGCCTCTCCTGGCCCAGGAGCACCTAGGCCCCCTCGTAGGTGAGTACCCACAAGGGCTGGCGGGGGGCCTGGGGGTGAAATCCTGGCTCCCCCCTGTCCCCACCAGCCAAAAGCTGTGGGCAGGACAGACTTGGGCGGGTCGAGTCTCAGGCTAAGGGGCGAGTTGAAACCTTCATCGAAGTGGCTCTCGATGGGGGGTTCCTGTGACGGCCAGACGGAACCATGCCGGGCTCTCAGCCATAACCCTTGTTGCAAGACGGGGGCAGAGACCCCGGCCTCTCCTGGCCCAGGAGCACCTAGGCCCCCTCGCGGGTGAGTACCCGCAAGGGCTGGCAGGGGGCCTGGGGGTGAAATCCTGGCTCCCCCCTGTCCCCACGAGCCAAAAGCTGTCGGCAGGACAGATTTGGGCGTGTCGAGTCTCAGGCTAAGGGGCGAGTTCAAACCTTCATCCAAGTGGCTCTCGATGGGGGGTGCCTGTGACGGCCGGACGGAACCCTGCCGGGCTCTCAGCCACAACCCTCGTTGCAAGACGGGGACAGAGACCCCGGCCTCTCCTGGCCCAAGAGCACCTAGGCCCCCTCGCGGGTGAGTACACGCAAGGGCTGGCGGGGGGCCTGGGGGTGAAATCCTGGCTCACCACTCCCCACCAGCCAAAAGCTGGTGGCAGGACAGATTTGGGCGAGTCAAGTCTCAGGCTAAGGGGCGAGTTCAAAAATTCATCGAAGTGGCTATCAATGGTGGGTGCCTCTGCCAGCTGGATGGAACCCTGCCGGGCTCTCAGCCACAACCCTCGTTGCAAGACGGGAGCAGAGACCCCGGCCTCTCCTGGCCCAGGAGCACCTAGGCCCCCTCGCAGGTGAGTACCCGCAAGGGCTGGCGGGGGGCCTGGGGGTGAAATCCTGGCTCCCCCCTGTCCCCACCAGCCAAAAGCTGGCGGCAGGACAGACTTGGGCGGGTCGAGTCTCAGGCTAAGGGGTGAGTTCAAACCTTCATCGAAGTGGCTCTCGATGGGGGATGCCTCTCACGACCGGACGGATCCCTGCCGGGCTCTCAGCCACAACCCTCGTTGCAAGACGGGGGTAAAGACCCCGGCCTCTCCTGGCCCAGGAACATCTAGGCCTCCTCGCGGGTGAGTACCCGCGAGGGCTGGCAGAGGGCCTGGTGGTGAAATCCTGGCTCCCCCCTGTCCCCAGCAGCCAAAAGCTGGCGGCAGGACAGACTTGGGCGGGTCGAGTCTCAGGCTAAGGGGCGAGTTCAAACCTTCATCGAAGTGGCTCTCGACGAGGGGTCTCTGACGGCCGGATGGAACCCTGCCGGGCTCTCAGCCACAACCCTCATTGCAAGATGGGGGCAGAGACCCCGGCCTCTCCTGTCCCAGGAGCACCTAGGCCCCCTTGCGGGTGAGTACCGGCAAGGGCTGGCGGGGGGCCAGGGGGTGAAATCCTGGCTCCCCCCTGTCCCCAGCAGCCAAAAGCTGGCGGCAGGACAGACTTGGGCGGGTCGAGTCTCAGGCTAAGGGGCGAGTTCAAACTTTCTTCGAAGTGGCTCTCGATGGGGGGTTCCTGTGACGGCCAGACGGAACCATGCCGGGCTCTCAGCCATAACCCTCGTTGCAAGACGGGGGCAGAGACCCCGGCCTCTCCTGGCCCAGGAGCACCTAAGCCCCCTCGCGGGTGAGTACCCACAGGGGCTGGCGGGGGCCTGGGGGTGAAATCCTGGCTCCCCCCTGTCCCCACGAGCCAAAAGCTATCGGCAGGACAGATTTGGGCGGGTCGAGTCTCAGGCTAAGGGGCGAGTTCAAACCTTCATCCAAGTGGCTCTCGATGGGGGGAGCCTCTGCTGGCCGGACGGAACCTTGCCAGGCTCTCAGCCACAACCCTCGTTGCAAGACGGGGGCAGAGACACCGGCCTCTCCTGGCCCAGGAGCACCTAGGCCCCCTCGCGGGTGAGTACCCGCAAGGGTTGGCGGCGGGGCCTGGGGGTGAAATCCTGGCTCACCCCTCCACACCAGCCAAAAGCTGGCGGCAGGACAGACTTGGGCGGGTCGAGTCTCAGGCTAAGGGGCGAGTTCAAACCTTCATCGAAGTGGTTCTCGATGGGGGGTGCCTCTGCCGGCCAGACGGAACCCTGCCGGGCTCTCAGCCACAATCCTCATTGCAATACGGGGGCAGAGACCCCGGCCTCTCCTGGCCCAGGAGCACCTAGGCCCCCTCGCGGGTGAGTACCCGCAAGGGCTGGCGGGGGGCCAGGGGGTGAAATCCTGGCTCCCCCCTGTCCCCACCAGCCAAAAGCTGGCGGCAGGACAGATTTGGGCGGGTCGAGTCTCAGGCTAAGGGGCGAGTTCAAACCTTCTTCGAAGTGGCTCTCGATGGGGGGTTCCTGTGACGGCCAGACGGAACCATGCCGGGCTCTCAGCCATAACCCTCGTTGCAAGACGGGGGCAGAGACCCCGGCCTCTCCTGGCCCAGGAGCACCTAGGCCCCCTCGCGGGTGAGTACCCGCAAGGGCTGGCAGGGGGCCTGGGGGTGAAATCCTGGCTCCCCCTGTCCCCACGAGCCAAAAGCTGGCGGCAGGACAGATTTGGGCGGGTCGAGTCTCAGGCTAAGTGGCGAGTTCAAACCTTCATCCAAGTGGCTCTCGATGGGGGGTGCCTGTGACGGCCGGACGGAACCCTGCTGGGCTCTCAGCCACAACCCTCGTTACAAGACGGGGACAGAGACCCCGGCCTCTCCTGGCCCAAGAGCACCTAGGCCCCCTCGCGGGTGAGTACACGCAAGGGCTGGCGGGGTGCCTGGGGGTGAAATCCTGGCTCACCACTCCCCACCAGCCAAAAGCTGGCGGCAGGACAGATTTGGGCGAGTCAAGTCTCAGGCTAAGGGGCGAGTTCAAAAATTGATCGAAGTGGCTCTCAATGGTGGGTGCCTCTGCCAGCTGGATGGAACCCTGCCGGGCTCTCAGCCACAACCCTCGTTGCAAGACGGGAGCAGAGACCCCGGCCTCTCCTGGCCCAGGAGCACCTAGGCATCCTCGCAGGTGAGTACCCGCAAGGGCTGGCGGGGGGCCTGGGGGTGAAATCCTGGCTCACCCCTCCCCACCAGCCAAAAGCTGGCGGCAGGACAGACTTGGGCGGGTCGAGTCTCAGGCTAAGGGGTGAGTTCAAACCTTCATCGAAGTGGCTCTCGATGGGGGATGCCTCTCACGACCGGACGGATCCCTGCCGGGCTCTCAGCCACAACCCTTGTTGCAAGACGGCGGTAAAGACCCCGGCCTCTCTTGGCCCAGGAACATCTAGGCCTCCGCGCGGGTGAGTACCCACAAGGGCTGGCGGGGTTCCTGGGGGTGAAATCCTGGCTCCCCCCTGTCCCCACCAGCCAAAAGCTGGCGGCAGGACAGATTTGGGCGGGTCGAGTTTCAGGCTAAGGGGCGAGTTCAAACCTTCATCGAAGTGGTTCTCGATGGGGGGTGCCTGTGACGGCCGGACGGAACCCTGCCGGGCTCTCAGCCACAATCCTCATTGCAATACGGGGGCAGAGACCCCGGCCTCTCCTGGCCCAGGAGCACCTAGGCCCCCTCATTTGTGAGTACCCGCAAGGGTTGGCGGGGGGCCTGGTGGTGAAATCCTGGCTCCACCCTGTCCCCACGAGCCAAAAGCTGGTGTCAAGACAGACTCGGGCGGGTAGAGTCTCAGGCTAAGGGGCGAGTTCAAACCTTCATCGAAGTGGCTCTCGATGGGGGGTGTCTCTGACGGCCGGATGGAACCCTGCCGGGCTCTCAGCCACAACCCTCGTTGCAAGACGGGGGCAGAGACCCCGGCCTCTCCTGGCCCAGGAGCACCTAGGCCCCCTCGCGGGTGAGTACCCGCAAGGGCTGGCAGGGGACCTGGTGGTGAAATCCTGGCTCCCCCATGTCCCCATCAGCATAAGCTGGCGGGAGGACAGACTTGGGCGGGTCGAGTCTCAGGCTAAGGGGCGAGTTCAAACCTTCATCGAAGTGGCTCTTGATGGGGGGTTCCTGTGACGGCCAGACGGAAACATGCTGGGCTCTCAGCCACGACCCTCGTTGCAAGACGGGGGCAGAGACCCCGGCCTCTCCTGGCCCAAAAGCACCTAGGCCCCCTCGCGGGTGAGTACCCACAAGGGCTGGCGGGGGGCCTGGGGGTGAAATCCTGGCTCTCCCCTGTCCCCACCAGCCAAAAGCTGGCGGCAGGACAGACTTGGGCGGGTCGAGTCTCAGGCTAAGGGGCGAGTTCAAACCTTCATCGAAGTGGTTCTCGATGGGGGGTGCCTCTGCCGGCCAGACGGAACCCTGCCGGGCTCTCAGCCACAATCCTCATTGCAATACGGGGGCAGAGACCCCGGCCTCTCCTGGCCCAGGAGCACCTAGGCCCCCTCGCGGGTGAGTACCCGCAAGGGCTGGCGGGGGGCCAGGGGGTGAAATCCTGGCTCCCCCCTGTCCCCACCAGCCAAAAGCTGGCGGCAGGACAGATTTGGGCGGGTCGAGTCTCAGGCTAAGGGGCGAGTTCAAACTTTCTTCGAAGTGGCTCTCGATGGGGGGTTCCTGTGACGGCCAGACGGAACCATGCCGGGCTCTCAGCCATAACCCTCGTTGCAAGACGGGGGCAGAGACCCCGGCCTCTCCTGGCCCAGGAGCACCTAGGCCCCCTCGCGGGTGAGTACCCGCAAGGGCTGGCAGGGGGCCTGGGGGTGAAATCCTGGCTCCCCCTGTCCCCACGAGCCAAAAGCTGGCGGCAGGACAGATTTGGGCGGGTCGAGTCTCAGGCTAAGTGGCGAGTTCAAACCTTCATCGAAGTGGCTCTCGATGGGGGGTGCCTGTGACGGCCGGACGGAACCCTGCTGGGCTCTCAGCCACAACCCTCGTTACAAGACGGGGACAGAGACCCCGGCCTCTCCTGGCCCAAGAGCACCTAGGCCCCCTCGCGGGTGAGTACACCGCAAGGGCTGGCGGGGTGCCTGGGGGTGAAATCCTGGCTCACCACTCCCCACCAGCCAAAAGCTGGCGGCAGGACAGATTTGGGCGAGTCAAGTCTCAGGCTAAGGGGCGAGTTCAAAAATTGATCGAAGTGGCTCTCAATGGTGGGTGCCTCTGCCAGCTGGATGGAACCCTGCCGGGCTCTCAGCCACAACCCTCGTTGCAAGACGGGAGCAGAGACCCCGGCCTCTCCTGGCCCAGGAGCACCTAGGCATCCTCGCAGGTGAGTACCCGCAAGGGCTGGCGGGGGGCCTGGGGGTGAAATCCTGGCTCACCCCTCCCCACCAGCCAAAAGCTGGCGGCAGGACAGACTTGGGCGGGTCGAGTCTCAGGCTAAGGGGTGAGTTCAAACCTTCATCGAAGTGGCTCTCGATGGGGGATGCCTCTCACGACCGGACGGATCCCTGCCGGGCTCTCAGCCACAACCCTTGTTGCAAGACGGCGGTAAAGACCCCGGCCTCTCTTGGCCCAGGAACATCTAGGCCTCCGCGCGGGTGAGTACCCACAAGGGCTGGCGGGGTTCCTGGGGGTGAAATCCTGGCTCCCCCCTGTCCCCACCAGCCAAAAGCTGGCGGCAGGACAGATTTGGGCGGGTCGAGTTTCAGGCTAAGGGGCGAGTTCAAACCTTCATCGAAGTGGTTCTCGATGGGGGGTGCCTGTGACGGCCGGACGGAACCCTGCCGGGCTCTCAGCCACAATCCTCATTGCAATACGGGGGCAGAGACCCCGGCCTCTCCTGGCCCAGGAGCACCTAGGCCCCCTCATTTGTGAGTACCCGCAAGGGTTGGCGGGGGGCCTGGTGGTGAAATCCTGGCTCCACCCTGTCCCCACGAGCCAAAAGCTGGTGTCAAGACAGACTCGGGCGGGTAGAGTCTCAGGCTAAGGGGCGAGTTCAAACCTTCATCGAAGTGGCTCTCGATGGGGGGTGTCTCTGACGGCCGGATGGAACCCTGCCGGGCTCTCAGCCACAACCCTCGTTGCAAGACGGGGGCAGAGACCCCGGCCTCTCCTGGCCCAGGAGCACCTAGGCCCCCTCGCGGGTGAGTACCCGCAAGGGCTGGCAGGGGACCTGGTGGTGAAATCCTGGCTCCCCCATGTCCCCATCAGCATAAGCTGGCGGGAGGACAGACTTGGGCGGGTCGAGTCTCAGGCTAAGGGGCGAGTTCAAACCTTCATCGAAGTGGCTCTTGATGGGGGGTTCCTGTGACGGCCAGACGGAAACATGCTGGGCTCTCAGCCACGACCCTCGTTGCAAGACGGGGGCAGAGACCCCGGCCTCTCCTGGCCCAAGAGCACCTAGGCCCCCTCGCGGGTGAGTACCCACAAGGGCTGGCGGGGGGCCTGGGGGTGAAATCCTGGCTCCTCCCCTGTCCCCACCAGCCAAAAGCTGGCGGCAGGACAGACTTGGGCGGGTCGAGTCTCAGGCTAAGGGGCGAGTTCAAACCTTCATCGAAGTGGTTCTCGATGGGGGGTGACTCTGCCAGCCGGATGGAACCCTGCCTGGCTCTCAGCCACAACCCTCGTTGCAAGACGGGGGCAGAGACCCCGGCCTCTCCTGGCCCAGGAGCATCTAGGCCCCCTCGCGGGTGAGTACCCGCAAGGGCTGGCGGGGGGCCTGGGGGTGAAATCCTGGCTCCCCCCTGTCCCCACAAGCCAAAAGCTGGCGGCAGGACAGACTTGGGCGTGTCGAATCTCAGGCTAAGGGGCGAGTTCAAACCTTCATCGAAGTGGCTCTCGATGGGGGGTGCCTCTGCCGGCCGGACGGAACCCTGCCGGGCTCTCAGCCACAACCCTGGCTTTGGGCGGCAAGTGCACCAAATGGTGCCAGGTTCTGCCTGCTGGCCGGCCAGCGGCGAGCTCTGGGGTTTTGATGATATGAAGTAGCTGCTTTTGGACACCCAAATTAAGACCAGCGTTAGCGTAGGTGAGAAAAAATTATTGTAAGTGTGGGACTGAGAGCTGAATGTCCGTGCTAAGCAAACCTTAGTCCACTAGCATGACTGGAACACAAGGTGCAACACAGGTCATGCCAGCTTGGTTTTGGCTGCAACTGGTCCACATTAAGCACAGAATTGAGCCACAGGGTCTAAGGCAGTGGTCATGACAGTTGGATTGGGCTGCGGTAGGGTCTGGATACAGCTGTTGTCTCCCCGGGCATTAATGTGGATTGGAAAAAGACATACCGGGCTGGGCCAGACAGTAACACCTTCTGGTGCTTTGGAGTACCAGGGCGTATGTGGGACAGACTAGGCTAGGTCCCAACCTCAACTGAGCCATATGCGAGCTATATGAGGGCATGGACGACCGTGGCTGGGCTGAAAAACTCTACAGCAAGAACCAGAACGGGATGATGGCCAGTTAGGAAAAGCCACTGTTCCTGCTAGGACAAGAGGCAAACTGGCACATGGACCCACTGATAAACGCGAAACCTGGCACATGGAGGGGTTCTGATGGAGGAGCTCAGGCAGTTCCTCTGGCAGGACACAGACCCAGCAGGTCAGCGCAAGGAACATGGAATTCTACAGCCAAGAGGTCATAGAATGTGTCCCACTGGCATGCATTTGGCATGGGTTGGGGGCAGACCAGGCTGAATCTGTTCATGTCATCCACTGGTAAATCTGACTGCCAGAACAGAGTGTGGGTCGAACCAGGTACGGTCGTGACAAAAGCAACACACAAGTTAGAATGCCAAGGTGACGTAGCCTGAGCCGGATACAGCCGCAGCACCCAACCAACCAACACACGTGAGAACCAGCAAAGGAGGAGGCAGAGCTGACAGGGGAATAAGGGTAGGTTCCCTAGCTGAACAGCAACTTACACTGAGGAGCGTGAGCTGGGTGGGGGGTAGGCCAGACCAGGCAGGGACACAATGCCTGTGCACCTCATGCGGACCAGATTGGGTGAAAACCAGGCTGGGCTGACTATTCCCACTGGTGTAAGCTACAATCAGAGTTGGTGAGGGTTGTTGGGGCTTAGCTGTAGCATCAACTGGCGGAAGCTGGTACAAAGGGCTAGACACGTTGAATTGAACCGCAGGGCCAACTCGAGAGGGCACAACTGGAATGGGAGCGACCTGGGAGGGAAATAGTGGGCTCCTCCCTCGTGGGTTAACACCTTCCACAGGAGGGCATGGGAACTAGGACAGGAGATGGGGTGACTAGACAGACACCCAACAATATCCGTTAGGGACGGTAGAAGGAGATGGTTGGATGGAAACAGGTTGCAACACCTGTTGGCAAGTACACAAACAGAATGGTATTTGGGACAGACTGGGCGAGCATGCCATATATACTGGAAAGCCAGGGTAGGGGGTGGGCCTGGTTGAGGTTACTGGGGTCCGCCCTGACTGGGCTGCAACTCCTACTGGTACGTGCGAGGGACAAGTGCGTCCAGGGCGGAACCAGGCGGGACTGCAAGAGGACACGGGTGGAGACAGAGCCGACCCAGCAACTGCAACCACTAGCTGATTGGGGCAATGGACTGTGCCGGGCCCTATGCTACTAGAACATGCAGGAATCTGGACTGGGAATACCTCAAAATTTCTTCGAGGATCTCCCCATTCGAGACACTGGACCCAGAGTCCTAACCAAGGAAAGACAGGACAAATCAAGCAACAACCTCAGCTATCTGTTGGCAGCAAAAAACTGGGCAAATGGAGACTCTGGAAGGGACTGTGTCAATCAATGGACTCTTCAATGACCACATTGTGCTTGGAGTAGCGAGACTGGCAGCGACCCATGAATGGTGAACTATTGGAACCACTTGATCGAGTATCCCAGAGCATGCCCCACATCCGGGTCTTGGGGCGGGCGGGAAACTGGGTGGGGCTTCTTCCTCTATATCCCCCTTTAGACCTTGAACCTTTTTTTACCCCAATTAAATTTGTAAGGATTGTCAAAAAAAAAAAAATAA